>NW_027224273.1:2154153-2170018 GCF_023699985.2 Odocoileus virginianus
ATGTTTGATGGTGATTACGGGATTGCTCTCCATGCAGTGCAGGGATATCGGGCCTCATCTTTCTTCTAGGGGGATTTCTCATGGTTTTTCTCGAGTTTCGGCGGGGACCTGGGATAAATTCTCGAGTTATGGCGGGGATGGTCCTTCAAAACTCGTGTTTGTTCAGCGACGTCAGGACTCCTGTCTAGTTATGAGGGACACCTCATGAATCTCTTCGAGGCTTGGCAGGGCCAAAGGGACGCTTCTCGAGGTGAGGCGGGAGACCCAGGGTCCCTTTCCAGTAGCCACAGGGATATTGGGATTCCTGTCAATGTTCAAGAGGAGTCAGGCATCGTAACCTTTTGAAGCAGTGAACTCCGCGTGCCTCTCGAGGTGTCAAAGGGATGTGAGGCATTCCGTCAAAATGAGGCGGTGACCTAGGGCTTTCTCTAGGGTCTCCACAGGGGATTCAGACATCCCTTCATCTTGTGAGATGAAAGACGAGCCTGTATTCAAGCCACTGCAAGGAAATCCAGCCTCCTTTCGAGTCACGATTTCTCGGTGTATATTCCACTTGAGGCAGCAAACTCAGGGTCCCTCCCACAAACCTATTGCTGAGGAAGCCTCCCTTTGAGTTGCTTGTGGAACGTTGGCATTCGTCTTGAGTCTAAGCCAGGGAATCAGCTCTCATCTCGAGACGATTTGGGGTACACGGAGCATTCCTCAAGTTGCTGTCGGAACTTGGTGTTGCTCTAGACTTGGGACGGTGTTCTCGAGGAATCTCTGGAGTTGCCTAAATGAAGTCAAGTCACTGGTCGTGTTTGATGGGGAATGGGGGATGGCTCTGGAGTCAATGCAGGGGAATCGGGCCTCATCTCGAGTTGATTTGGGGTACATGGAGCTCCTTCGCTTTGCTGGGGTGACCTCAGGTTCCCTCTAGACTTGTGACAGTGTTCTTGGGGACTCTCTCGAGATCCATCAAGCAAGTCGAGGCTCCTTACATGTTTGATGGTGAAGACGGAATTTCTCTACAACAGTGCAGGGGAATCGGGCCTCATTTCGCTTCGAGGGGGAAGTCTCATGTTTTTTCAAGAGTTACAGCTGGGACCTGGAGTAATTCTCGAGTACAGGCGGGTATGGCCCTTCAAAAATAGTGTTTGTTAAGCGACGTCAGGACAGATATGTAGTTACGAGGGACACCTAAGGAATCTCTTCGAGGCTTGGCAGGGCAAAAGGGACGCTTCTCGAGGTGAGGCGGGAGACCCAGGGTCCCTTTCCAGGAGCCACAGTGATATTGGGATTTCTCTCAATGTTCAAGAGGAGTCAGGCATCGTCACCTTTTGAAGCAGTGAACTCCACTAACATCTCGAGATGTCAAAATGATGTGAGGCATTCCATCAACATGTGTCGGGGAACTAGGTCTTTCTCTAGGGTATCCAAAGGGTATTCAGACATCTGTTCATCTTGTGAGATGAAAGACGAGCCTGTATTCAAGACACTGCAAGGAAATCCAGCCTCCTTTCGAGTCAGGGCTTCTCGGTGTATATGCCACTTGAGGCAGCAAACTCAGGGTCCCTCCCTCATACCTATTGCTGAGAGAAGCCTCCTCTTGAGGGGCTTGTGGAAAGTTGGCCTACATCTTGAGTCTAAGCCAGGGAATCAGCTCTCATCTCGAGACAATTTGGGGTACATGGAGCATTAATCGAGTTGCTTTCAGATCTTCGTGTTCCTCTAGACTTGGGACGGTGTTCTCGAGATATCTATGGAGTTGCCTAAAGGAATTCAAGCCACTGATCGTGTTTGATGGGGAACGCGGAATGGCTCTGCAGTCAATGTAGGGGAAACCGGCCTCATCTCGAGTTGATTTGGGGTGCATGGAGTTCCTTCGCGTTGCTCGGGTGACCTCAGGGTCCCTATAGACTTGTGACAGTGTTCCTGGGGACTGTCTCGAGATCCATCAAGCAAGTCGAGGCTCCTTATATGTTTGATGGTGATCACGGGATTGCTCTCCATGCAGTGCAGGGGATATCGGGCCTCATCTTTCTTCTAGGGGGATGTCTCATGGTTTTTCTCGAGTTTCGGCGGGGACCTGGGGTATATATTCTCGAGTTACAGCGGGGATGGCCCTTCAAAACTCGTGTTTGTTCAGCGACGTCAGGACTCCTGTCTAGTTACGAGGGACACCTCAGGAATCTCTTCGAGGCTTGGCAGGGCAAAAGGGACGCTTTTCGAGGTGAGGCGGGAGACCCAGGGTCCCTTTCCAGTAGCCACAGGGATATTGGGATTCCTGTCAATGTTCAAGAGGAGTCAGGCATCGTAACCTTTTGAAGCAGTGAACTCCGCGTGCCTCTCGAGGTGTCAAAATCATGTGAGGCATTCCGTCGAAATGAGGCGGGGACCTCGGGCTTTCTCTACGGACTCCTTAGGGGATCAGACATCCCTTCATCTTGTGAGATGAAAGATGAGCCTGTATTCAAGCCACTGCAAGGAAATCCGCCTCCTTTCGAGTCAGGGCTTTCTCGGTGTATATTCCACTTGAGGCAGCAATCTCAGGGTCCCTCCCTCACACCTACTGCTGAGAGAAGCCTCCTCTTGAGGGGCTTGGAAAGTTGGCATACGTCTTGAGTCTAAGCCAGGAAAATATATCTCATCTCGAGACGATCTGGCGTATACGGATCATTCTCCGAGTTGCTGTGCTGAACCTGGTGTTCCTCAAGTCTAGGGCCGGTGTTCTTGGGGAATTTCTGGAGTAACCTTATGGAATTTAAGCCACTGGTCGTATTTGATGGGGAAGGGGGGATGGCCATGGAGTTAATGCAAGGGAATCGGGCCTCATCTCGAGTTGATTTGGGGTACATGGACCTCCTTCGCGTTGCTGGGGTGACCTCAGGGTCCCTCTAGACTTGTGACAGTGTTCTTGGGGACTGTTTCGAGATCCATCAAGCAAGTCGAGGCTCCTTACATGTTTGATGTGCATCATGGAATTGCTCTGCAAGCAATGCAGGGGAATCGGGCCTCATCTCGCTTCGAGGGGGAAGTCTCATGGCTTCTCTCGAGTTGAGGCGGGACCCTGGGGTATATTCTCGAGCGCAGCGGGGATGGCCCTTCAACACTCGTGTTTGTTCAGCGACGTCAGGACTCCTGTCGAGTTATGAGGGACACCTCAGGAATCTCTTCGAGGCTTGGCAGGGCAAAATGGACGCTTCTCGAGGTGAGGCTGGAGACCCAGGGTCCCTTTCCAGTAGCCACCAGGATATTGGAATTCCTATCAATTTTCAAGAAGATTCAGGCATCATCACCTTTTGAAGCACTGTACTCTGCGTGCCCCTCGAAGAGTCAAAGGAATGTTAGGCATCCCGTAGAAATGAGTCGGGTACCTAATGCTTTCTCTATGGTCTCCACAGGGGACTCAGACATCCCTTCATCTTGTTAGATCAAAGACGAGCCTGTTTTCAAGTCACTGCCAAGAGATCCTGCCTTCTTTTGAGTCAGGTCTTCTCGGTGTATATTCCACTTGAGGCAGCAAAACTCAGGGTCCCTCCCTCACACCTATTGCTGAGAGAAGCCTCCTCCTTGAGGTGCTTGTGGAAAGTTGGCATATGTCTTGAGTCTAAGCCAGGGAATCAGCTCTCATCTCAAGAAGATTTGTGGAACAGGAAGCATTCCCCGAGTTCCTGTGCTGAACTTGGTGTTCCTCAAGTCTAGGGACGTTGTTCTCGGGGAATTTCTGGAGTAGCCTTATGGAAGTCAAGCCACTGGTCGTGTGTGATGAGAAACGGGGATGGCTATGGAGTCAATGCAGGAGAATAGTGCATCATCTCATTTAGATTTGGGGTACATGGACTTACTTCGTGTTGCTGGGGTGACCTCAGGGTCCCTCTAGACGTCTGTGACAGTGTTCTTGGGGACTGTTTCGAGATCCATCAAGCAAGTCGAGGCTCCTTACATGTTTGATGGGGATCACGGAATTGCTCTGCATGCAATGCAGGGGAATCGGGCCTCATCTCGCTTCCAGGGGGAAGTCTCATGGTTTTTGTCGAGTTGCAGCGGGGCCCTGGGGGAAATTCTCGATTTATGCCGGGGATGGCCCTTCAAAACTCGTGTTTGTTCAGCGACGTCAGGACTCCTGTCTAGTTACGAGGGACACCTCAGGAATCACTTTGAGGCTTGGCAGGGCAAAAGGGACGATTCTCGAGGTAAGCCTGGAAAACCAGGGTCCCTTTCCAGTAACTACAGATATTGGGATTCCTATCAATGTTCAAGGGGAGTCAGGCATCGTCACCTTTTGAAGCATTGAACTCCGCTTGCCTCTCGAAGTGTCAAATGAATGTGAGGCATCCCGTCGAAATGAGGCCCGGACCTACTGCTTTATCTACGGTCTCCACAGAGGATTCAGACATCCCTTCATCTTGTGAGATGAAAGAGGAGCCTGTATTCAAGCCACTGCAAGGAAATCCGGCCTCCTTTCGAGTCAGGGCTTCTCGGTGTATATTCCACTTGAGGCAGCAAACTCAGTGTCCCTCCCTCATACCTATTGCTGAGAGAAGCCTCCTCTTGAGGGGCTTGTGGAAAGTTGGCATACATCTTGAGTCCAAGCCAGGTTATCAGCTCTCATCTCGAGATGATTTGGTGTACACTGTGCATTCCTCGAGTTACTGTGCTGAACTTTGTGTTCCACTAAACTTTGTACGGTGTTTTTGGGAAATCTCTGGAGTTGCCTAAAGGAAGTCAAGCCACTGGTCCTGTTTGATGGGGAATGGGGGATGGCTCTGGAGTCAATGCAGGGGAATCGGGCCTCATCTTGAGTTGATTTGGGGTACATGGAGCTACTTCGCGATGCTGGTGTGACCTCAGGGTCCCTCTGTACTTGTGACAGTGTTCTTGGGGACTGTCTCGAGATCCATCAAGCAAGTCGAGGCTCCTTACATGTTTCATGGGGATCACGGAATTGCTCTGCATGCAATGCAGGGGAATTGGGCCTCATCTCGCTTTGAGGGGGAAGTCTCATGGTTTTTCTCGAGTTGCAGCAGGGACCTGGGGTATATTCTCGAGTTATGGCGGGGATGGCCCTTCAACACTCGTGTTTGTTCAGCGACGTCAGGACTCCTGTCTAGTTACAAGGGACACCTCAGGAATCTCTTCGAGGCTTGGCAGGGCAAAAGGGACGCTTCTCGAGGTGAGGCGGGAGACCCAGGTTCCCTTTCCAGTAGCCACAGGGATATTGGGATTCCTGTCAATGTTCACGAGGAGTCAGGCATCGTCACCTTTTGAAGCAATGAACTCTGCGTGCCTCTCGAAGTGTCAAAAAGATGTGAGGCACCCTGTCGAGATGAGGCGGGGACCTTGGGCTTTCTCTAGGGTCTCCACAGGGGATTCAGTCATCGATTCATCTTGTGAGATGAAAGATGAGCCTACATTCAGGCCACTGCAAGGAAATCCGGATTTCTTTGAACACAGGGCATCTCAGTGCATATTCCACTTGAGGCAGTCAACTCAGTAACCCTGCCACATACCTGTTGCTGAGAGAAGCCTCCTCTTGAGGTGCTTGTGGAAAGCTGGCATACCTGTTGAGTCTAAGTGAGGAAATCAGCTCTCATCTCGAGACGATTTGGGGTGCATGGAGCATTCTCAATTTTCTGGACTAAACTTCGTGTTCCTCCAGACTTGGGACAGTTTTCTCTGGGAAACTCTGGAGTTGCCTAAAGGAAGTCAAACCACTGGTCGTGTTTGATGGGGAACGGGGGATGGCTCTGAAGTCAATGCAGGGGAATCAGGCCTCATCTCGAGTTGATTTGGGGTCATGGTGCTATTTTGCATTGCTGGAGTGACTTCAGGGTCCCTCTAGACTTGTGACAGTGTTCTTGGGGACTGTCTCGAGATCCATCAAGCAAGTCGAGGCTCCTTACATGTTTGATGGGGATCACAGAATTGCTCTGCATGCAATGCAGGTGAATGGGGACTCATCTCGCTTCGAGGGGAAGTCTCATGGTTTTTCTCGAGTTGCGGCGGGAACCTGGGGTATATTCTCGAGTTACAGCGGTTATGGCCCTTCAAACCTCGTGTTTCTTCAGCGACATCAGGACTCCAGTCTAGTTACGAGAGACATGTCAGGAATCACTTCGAGGATTGACAGGGCAAAAGGGACGCTTCTTGAGGTGAGGCGGGAGACCCAGGGACCCTTTCCAGTAGCCACAGTGATATTGGGATTCCTATCAATGTTCAAGAGGAGTCAGGCATCGTCACCTTTTGAAGCATTGAACTCCACGTGCCTCTCGAGGTGTCAAAGGGATGTGAGGCCTCCTGTCGAGATGAGGCGGGGACCTAGGTCTTTCTCTAGGGTCTCCACAGGGGATTCAGACATCCCTTCATCTTGTGAGATGAAAGACGAGCCTGCATTCAAGCCACTGGAAGGAAATCGGGCCTTCCTTTCGAGTCAGGGCTTCTCGGTGTATATTTCACTTGAGGAAGCAAACTCAGGGCCCCTCCCACATACCTATTGCTGAGAGAAACCACCGCTTGAGGTGCTTGTGGAAAGTTGGCATACTTCTTGTGTCTAAGAAAGGGAATCAGCTCTTATCTAGAGAGGATTCGGTGTGCACGGAGCATTCCTCTAGTTGCTGGGCTGAACTTGGTGTTCCTCTAGACTTGGAATGGTGTTCTCGGGGAAACTCTGGAGTTGCCTAAAGAAAGTCAAGCCACTGGTCCTGTTTGATGGGGAATGCAGGATGACTCTGGAGTCAAGGCAGGGAATCGGGCCTCATCTCGAGTTGATTTGGGGTACACAGAGCTCTGTCGCATTGCTGGTGTAAACTCAGTGTCCCTCTAACCAAGTGACAGTGTTCACGGGGACTGTCTCGAGATCCATTAAGAAAGTCGAGGCTCCTTACATGTTTCATGGGGATCACGGGATTGCTCTGCATGCAATGCAGGGGAATCGGGCCTCATCTCGCTTTGATGGGGAAGACTCATGGTTTTTCTCGAGTTGCGGCGGGAACCTGGGGTATATTCTCGAGTTACGGTGGGGATGGCTGCCCTTAAAAACTCGTGTTTGTTCAGCGACGTCATGACTCCTGTCTAGTAACGAGTGAAGCCAAAGGAATCTCTTCGAGGTTTGGCAGGGCAAATGGGACGCCTCTCAAGGTGACACGGGAGACCCAGGGTACCTATCCAGTAGCCACATGGATATTGGTATTCCTGTCAAAGTTCAAGAGGAGTCAGGATTCGTCACCATTTGAAGCATTGAGCTCCGCGTGCCTCTCGAGGTGTCAAACGGATATGAGGCCTCCTGTCGAGATAAGGCAGGGACCTAGGGATTTCTCTAGGGAATCCACAGTTTCTTCACACATCCCTTCATCTTGTGAGATGAAAGACGAGCCTGCATTCAAGCCACTGCAAGGAAATCTGGCCTTCTTTCGAGTCAGGGCATCTCGGGTATATTCCACTTGAGGCAGCAAACTCAGGGTCCCTCCCACATACCTAATGCTGAGAGAAGACTCCTCTTGAGTTGCTTGTGGAAAGTTGGCATAACTCTTGACTGTAAACTAGGAATCAGCTCTCATCTAGGAATGATTTGGGGTACATGGAGAATTCCTCGAGTTGGTGTGCTGAACTTGGTGTTCCTCTCAACTTGGGACGGCATTCTCGGGGAATTTCTGGCATAGCCTTAAGGAAGTCAAGCCACTGGTCGTGTTTGATGGGGAACCGGGGATGGCTCTGGAGTCAATGTAGGGGAATCCGGCCGCATCTCAAGTTGAAATGGGTTACCCAGAGCAATTTCACTTTGTTGGGTTGATCTTAAGGTCCTGCGAGACTTGTGACAGGGTTCTTGGAGACTGTTCCGAGATACATCAAGCAAGTCGAGGCTCCTTACATGTTTGATGGGGATCACGGAATTGCTCTGCATGCAATGCAGGGGAATCGGGCCTCATCTCGCTTCGAGGGGGAAGTCTCATGGTTTTTCTCGAGTTGCGGCAGGGACCTGGGGTATATTCTCGAGTTACGGCGGGGATGGCCCTTCAAAACTCGTGTTTGTTCAGCGACGTCAGGACTCCTGTCTAGTTATGAGGGACACCTCAGGAATCTCTTAAACGCGTGGCCGGGCAAAGGGGACGCTTCTCGAGGTGAGGCGGGAGGCCCAGGGACCCTTTACAGTAGCCACAGGGATATTGGGATTCCTGTCAATGTTCAAGAGGAGTCAGGCATCGTCACATTTTGAAGTACTGAACTCTGCATGCCTCTCGAGGTATCAAAGGGATGTGAGGCCTCCTGTCGAGATGAGGCGGGGAACTAGGGCTTTCTCTAGGGTCTCCACAGGGGATTCAGACATCCCTTCATCTTGTGAAATGAAAGACGAGCCTGCATTCAAGCCACTGCAAGGAAAATCGGCCTTCTTTCGAGTCAGGGCATCTCGGTGTATATTCCACTCGAGGCAGCAAACTCAGGGTCCCTCCCACATACCTGTTGCTGAGAGAAGCCTCCTCCTAAGTTCCTTGTAGAATGTTGGTATACTTCTTGAGTCTAAACCAGGAATCACCTCTCATCTCGAAATGATTTCAGTTAAACGGAGCAATCCTCCAGTTGCTGTGCTGTATTTGCTGTTCCTCTAGCCTTGGGACGGTGTTCTCGGGGAATCTCTGGAGTTGCCTAAAGGAAGTCAAGCCAATGGTCGTGATTGATGTTGAACCCGGGATAGCTCTGGATCAATGCAGGGGAATCAGGCCTCATCTCAAGTTGACTGGGGGTACCCGGAGTTATTTTGCGTTGTTGGTGTGACCTCAGGGTCCCACTAGACTTGTGACAGTGTTCTTGGGGACTGTCTCGAGATCCATCAAGCAAGTCGAGGCTCCTTACATGTTTCATGGGGATCACAGAATTGCTCTGCATGCAGTGCAGGGGAATCGGGCCTCATCTCGCTTTGAGGGGGAAGTCTCATGGTTTTTCTCGAGTTGCGGCGGGGACCTGGGGTATATTCTCGAGTTATGGCGGGGATGGCCCTTCAAAACTCGTGTTTGTTCAGCGACGTCAGGACTCCTGTCTACTTACAAGGGACACCGCACAAATCTCTTCAATGCTTTGCAGGGCAAAAGGGACCCTTCTCGAGGTGAGGGGAGAGACCAAGTTTCCCTTTGCAGTAGCCCAGGGATATTGGGATTCCTGTCAATGTTCAAGAGGGGTCAGGCAACAATACTTTTTGAGGCATTGAACTTCGCGTGCCTCTCGAGGTTTCAAAGGGATGTGAGGACTCCTGTCGACATTAGGAGGGAACCTACTTCTTTCCCTAGTGTCTCCACAGGGGATTCAGACATCCCTACATCTTGTGAGATGAAAGACAAGCCTGCATTCTAGCCACTGCAAGGAAGCCCGGCCTTCTTTCGAGTCACGGCATCTCGGTGTATATTCCACTTGAGGCAGCAAATTCAGGGTCCCTCCCACATACCTATTGCTGAGAGAAGCCTCCTCTTGAGGTGCTTGTGGAAAGTTGGCATACCACTTGAGTCTAAGCCAGGGAATCAGCTCTCATCTCGAGAGGATTTGGTGTACAGGGAGCATTCCTCGACTTGCGCTACTGAATTTCGTGTTCCTCTAGATGTTGGACGGTGTTCTCGGGGAATCTCTGGAGTTGCCTAAGGGAAGTTAAGCCACTGGTCATGTCTGATGGCGAACGTGGGATGTCTCTGAGATCAATGAAGGGGACTTGGGCCTCATCTCGAGTTTATTTGGGGTACACAGAGCTATTTCGCATTGCTGGGGTGACCTCAGAGTCCCTCTAGACTTGTGACAGTGTTCTTGGGGACTCTCTCGAGATCCATCAAGCAAGTCGAGCTCCTTACATGTTTGATGGGAATCACGCAATTGCTCTGCATGCATTGCAGGGGAATCGGGACTCATCTAGCTTAGTGGGGGACGTCTCAAAGTCTTTCTCGAGTTGCGGCGGGAACTTGGTTGTATTCTCAAGTTAAGGCGGGGATGGCCCTTCAAAACTCGTGTTTGTTCAGCGACGTCAGGACTCCTGTCGAGTTACGAGGGACACTTCAGGAATCTCTCGAGGCTTGGCAGGGCAAAGGGATGCTTCTCAAGGTGAGGCGGGAGACCCAGTGTCCCTTTCCAGTAGCCACAGGGATATTGGGATTCCTATCAATGTTCTAGAGGAGTCAGGCATCGTCACATTTTGAAGCATTGAACTCCGCATGCCTCTCGAGGTGTCAAAGAAATGTGAGGCCCCCTGTCGAGATGAGGTGGGGACCTACGTCTTTCTCTAGGGTCTTCACAGGGGATTCAGACATTCCTTCATCTAGTGAGATGAAAGACGAGCCTGAATTCAAGCCACTGCAAGGTAACCCAGCCTCCTTTCGAGTCAGGGTTTCTCGGTGTATATTCCAATTGAGGCAGCAAATTCAGGGGCACACCCACATATATGTTTCTGAGAGAAGCCTTCTCTTGAGGTGCTTGTGGAAAGTTGGCATACGTCTTGAGTCTAAGCCAGGGAATTAGCTCTCATCTCGAGACGATTTGGGGTACACGGAGCATTCTTCGAGTTGCTGTGCTGAACTTGGTGTTCCTCTAGACTTGGGACGGTGTTCTCAGGGAATCTCTGGAGTTGCCTAAAGGAAGTCAAACCACTGGTCGGGTTTGATGGGGAACTGGGTATGGCTCTGGAGTCAATGAAGGGGAATCCGGCCTCATCTAGAGTAGAAATGTGGTACACGAAACCATTTCACGTTGCTAGGTTGACCTCAGGGTCTCACTAGACTTCTTACAGTGTTCTTGGAGACTGTCTCGAGATCCATCAAGCAAGTCGAGGCTTCATACATGTTTGAGGGGGATCACACAATTGCTCTGCCTGCACTGCAGGGGAATCGGGCCTCATCTCACTACGAGGGGGAAGTCTCATGGTTTTTCTCGAGTTGTGGCAGGAAGCTGGGGTATATTCTCTAGTTACCACGGGGATGGCAGTTCAAACTCGTGTTTGTTCAGGGACGTCAGGACTCCTAACTAGTTACGAGGGACACCTCAGGAATCTCTTCGAGGTCTTGGCAGGGCAAAAGGGACGCTTCTCGAGGTGAGGTGGGAGACCCAGTGTCCCTTTCCAGTAGCCACAGTAATATTGCGATTCCTCTCAATGTGCAAGAAGAGTCAGGCATCGTCACTTTTGGAAGCAGTGAACTCCGCGTGCCTCTCGAGGTGTCAAAGGGATGTGAGGCCTCCTGTCGAGATGAGGCAGGGAACTAGGTGCTTTCTCTAGGGTCTCCACAGGGGATTCAGACATCCCTTCATCTTGTGAGATGAAAGACGAGCCTGCATTCAAGCCAGTTCAAAGGAAATCCGGCCTTCTTTCGAGTCAGGGCATCTCGGTGTATATTCCAATTGAGGCAGCAAACTCAGGTTCCCTCCCACATACCTAATGCTGAGAGAAGCCTCCTCCTGAGTTCCTTGTGGAAATTTGGCATACTGCTTGACTGTAAACCAGGAATCAGCTCTAAACTGGAAACGATTTGGGGTACACGGAGCATTCCTCGAGTTGCTGTGCTACATTTGGTGTTCCTCTAGCCTTCAGATGGTGCTCTCGGGGAATCTCTTGGAGTTGCCTAAAGGAAGTCAAGACACTGGTCGTGTTTGATGGGGAACGGGGGATGGCTCTGGAGTCAATGCCTTGAAATCGGGCCTCATCTCGAGTTCATTTGGGGTACACGGAGCTATTTCGCGTTGCTGCGGTGACCTCAGGGTCCCTCTAGACTTGTGACTGTGTTCTTGGGGACTCTCTGAAGTTCCATCAAGCAAGTCAAGGCTCCTTACGTGTTTGATGTGGAACAAGGAATTGCTCTGCACCCAATGCAGGGGAATCGGGCCTCATCTCGTGGCGAGGGGGAAGTCTCATGGTTTTTCTCGAGTTGCGGCAGGAACCTGGGGTATATTCTCAAGTTACGGTGGGGATGGCCCTTCAAAACTCGTGTTTGTTCAGCAACATCGGGACTCCTGTCTAGTTACGAGGGACACCTCAGGAATCTCTTCGAGGCTTGGCAGGGCAAAGGGACGCTTCTCGAGGTGAGGCGGGAGACCCAGGGTCCCTTTCCAGTAGCCACAGGGATATTGGGATTCCTGTCAATGTTCAAGAGGAGTCAGACATCGTCACCTTTTGAAGCAGTGAACTCTGTGTGCCTCTCGAGGTGTCAAAGGCATGTGAGGCCTCCTGTCGAGATGAGGCGGGGACATAGGGCTTTCTCTAGGGTCTCCACAGGGGATTCAGACATCCCTTCATCTTGTGAGATGAAAGAGGAGCCTGTATTCAAGCCACTGCAAGGAATTCCGGCCTTCTTTCGAGTCAGGGCTTCTCGGTGTATATTCCACTTGAGGCAGCAAATTCAGGGTCCCTCCCTCACACCTACTGCTGAGAGAAGCCTCCTCTTGAGGGGCTTGTGGAAAGTTGGCATACCTCTTGAGTCTAAGCCAGGGAATCAGCTCTCATCTCGAGACGATTTGGGGTACATGGAGCATTCCTCTAGTTGCTGTGCTGAACTTGCTGTTCCTCTAGACTTGGGACGGTGTTCTCAGGGAATCTCTGGAGTTGCCTAAAGGAAGTCAAGCCACTGGTCGTGTTTGATGGGGAATGGGGGATGGCTCTGGAGTCAAGGCATGGGAATCGAGCCTCATCTCGTGTTGATTTGGGGTACACAGAGCTATTTCCCATTCCTGGGGCGACCTCAGGGTCCTTCTAGACTTCTGAGAGTGTTCTTCAGGTCTGTTTCGAGATACATCAAGCAAGTCGAGGCTTCTTACATGTTTCATGGGGATCACGGGATTGCTCTGCATGCAATGCAGGGGAATCGGGCCTCATCTCGCTTTGAGGGCGAAGTCTCATGGTTTTTCTCGAGTTGCGGAAGGAACCTGGGTTATATTCCCGACTTACGGCAGGGACTGACCTTCAACACTCGTGTTTGTTCAGCGACGTCAGGACTCCTGTCTAGTTACGAGGGACAGCTCAGGAATCTCTTCAAGGGAAAAAGGGACGCTTCTTGAGGTGAGGCAGAAGACCCAGGGTCCCTTTCCAGTAGTCACAGGGATATTGGTATTCCTGTCAATGTTCAAGAGTAGTCAGGCATCGTCACCTTTTGAAGCAGTGAACTCCATGTGCTACTCGAGGTGTCAAAGGGATGTGAGGCCTCCTGTCATGATGGGGCGGGGATCTAGAGCTTTCTCTAGGGTCTCCACAGGGGATTCTGACCTCCCTTCCTCTTGTGAGATGAAAGACGAGCCTGCATTCAAGCCATGCAAGGAACTATTGCATTCTTTCGAGTCCCGGCATCTTGATGTATATTCCACTTGAGGTAGCAAACTCAGGGTCCCTCCCACATACCTATTGCTGAGAGAAGCCTCCTCTTGGGGTGCTTGTGGAAAGTTGGCATACATTTTGAGTCTAAGCCAGAGAATCAGCTCTCATCTCTAGACGATCTGGGGCACACATAGCATTCCTCGAGTTGCTCTGCTGAAGTTGGTATTCCTCTAGACTTGGGACGGTGTTCTCGGGGAATCTCTGGAGTTGCCTAAAGGAAGTCAAGCCACTGGTCGTGTTTGATGGGGAACGGGGGATGGCTCTGAAGTCAATGCAGGGGAATCTGGCCTCATCTCGAGTTGATTTGGGGTACATGGAGCTATTTTGCATTGCTGGGTTGACCTCAGGGTTCCTCTAACATTTTGACAGTGTTCTTGGGGACTCTCTTGAGATCCATCAACAAGTCGAGACTCCTTACATGTTTGATGGGGTTCATGCAATTGCTCTGCATGCAATGCAGGGGAATCGGGCCTCATCTCGCTTCGAGGGGGAAGTCTCATGGTTTTTCTCGAGTTGCGGCGGGAACCTGGGGTATATTCTCGAGTTACGGTGGGGATGGCCCTTAAAAACTCGTGTTTGTTCAGCGACTTCAGGACTCCAGTCTAGTTACGAGGGACACCTCAGGAATCTCTTCGAGGCTTGGCAGGGCAAAAGGGACGCTTCTCGAGTTGAGGCGGGAGACCCAGTGTCCCTTTCCAGTAGCCACAGAGGTATATTGGGATTCCTGTCAATGTTCAAGAGGAGTCAGGCATCGTCACCTTTGGAAGCAGTGAACTCTGCATTCCGCTCGAGTTGTCAAAGGCATTTGAGGCCTCCTATCGAGATGAGGCATGGACCTAGGGCTTTCTCTAGAGTCTACACAGGGGATTCAGACATCCCTTCATCTTGTGAGATGAAAGACGAGCCTGCATTCAAGCCACTGCAAGGAAATCCGGCCTTCTTTCGAGTCAGGTTATCTCGGTGTATATTCCACCTGAGGGAGCAATCTCAGGGTCCCTCCCACATAACTATTGCTGAGAGAAGCCTCCTCTTGAGGTGCTTGTGGAAAGTTGGCATACCTCTTGAGTCTAACCCAGGGAATCAGCTCTCATCTCGACACAATTTGGGGTACACGGACCATTTATCGAGTTGCTGTGCTGAACTTGGTGTTCCTCTAGACTTGGGACGGTGTTCTCGTGGAATCTCTCTAGTTGCCTAAATGAAGTCAAGCCACTGATCGTGTTTGATGGGGAGCAGGGGATGGCTCTGGAGTCAATGCAGGGGAATCGGGCCTTATCTCGAGTTGATTTGGGGTAGTCAGAGCTATTTCGCCTTGCTGGGGTGACCTCAGGATCCCTCTAGACTTGTGACAGTGTTCTTGGGGACTGTCTCGAGATCCATCAAGCAAGTCGAGGCTCCTTACATGTTTGATGGGGATCACGGAATTGCTCTGCATGCAGTGCAGGGGAATCGGGCCTCATCTCGCTTCGAGGGGGAAGTCTCATGGTTTTCCTCGAGTTGCGGCAGGCACCTGGGTTATATTCTCGTGTTACGCGGGATGGCCCTTCAAAACTCGTGTTTGTTCAGCGAAGTCAGGATTCCTGTCTAGTTAAGAGGGACAATTCAGGAATCTCTTCAAGGCTTTCCCGGGCAAATTGGACGATTCTCAAGGTGAGGCGGGAAACCTAGGGTCCCTTTCCAGTAGCCCAGGGATAGTGGGATTCCTATCAACGTTCAAAAGGAGGCAGGCATCGTCACCTTCTGAAGCATTGAACTCCCCATGCCTCTCGAGGTGTCAAAGGGATGTGAGGCCTCCTGTCGAGATGAGGCAGGGACCTAGGGCTTTCTCTACGGTCTCCACAGGGGATTCAGACATCCCTTCATCTTGTGAGATGAAAGACGAGCCTGCATTCAAGCCACTGCAAGGAAACCCGCCATATTCCAAGTCAGGGCATCTCAGTATATATTCCACTTGAGGCAGCAAACTCAGGGTCCCTCCCACATATCTATTGCTGAGAGAAACATCTACTTGAGGTGCTTCTGGAAAGTTGGCATACCTCTTGAGTCTAACACAGGGAATCAGCTCACATTTCTAGACAATTAGGGGTACACCGAACATTCCTCGAGTTGTTGTGCTGAACTTGGTGTTCCTCTAGACTTGAGACGGTGTTCTCAGGGAATCTCTGGAGTTGCGTAAAGGAAGTCAGGCCACTGGTCGTGTTTGATGGGAACGCGGGATGTCTCTGAGATCAATGCAGGGGAATCGGGCCTCATCTCAAATTGATTTGGGGTACCCAGCACTATTTCTTGTTGCTGGGGTGACCTCAGTGTCCCTCTAGACGTGTGACAGTGTTCTTGGGCACTCTCTCGAGGTCTGTCAAGCAAGTCGAGGCTCCTTATATGCTTTATGAGGATCACACAATTGCTCTGCATGCAATGCAGGTGAATGGGGACTCATCTCACTTCGAGGGGGAAGTCTCATGGTTTTTCTCGAGTTGCGGCGGGGTCCTGGGGTATATTCTTGAGTTTTGGCGGGGATGGCCCTTCAAAACGCGTGTTTGTTCAGCGACGTCAGGACTC